>NC_044510.1:8360316-8365316 GCF_902362185.1 Chanos chanos
GTAGGGTAAAGAGTTGTGATCGTCTATTACGGCACCTAAGTGAAAAACAGATTCTGTTTAAGATTACATCATTGAACAGTAATGAAACTATACGGTCTGTGAGGGTTCCAGTTGAGGGGCTTTTTCACTCAGCCATGTTACCTGTGCCGTAACGAGAGTACCAGTATGCCAACAACAGGATGGCAGACATGTGCCCAGGCCTGTGGCTTGCATTGGGTCACATTGATTTCAGACCAGTGATGTTTTGGTAGATTATAGTGGTTAAGGAGTAAGAGCTATGGGTGATGAATCAGAACGAGAAAAGAGTGCTAAATATAAATATAAATATAAATATAAAGTTTTTGGCATCCCAAAGAGTCATTCTGAACTGACAAAAATCCATTGAACTGTCCATATATCCATTAAGTGTCAATATAAGAACAGGACAGACAAATCAGGGGAGGGAGGCAAAAAAAAAAAAGATAAAAAAAGATAAGACTGATAATGAGGATGGAAGATGGAAGACAGAACATTCATACGTGAGAATAAACGAAAATAAAGTGATTACTGAGGTTCCCTCTAAAATGTTCCCTCCTTCCAAAATTCTCCCAGTTCTTCTCTTCTCTTCTCCTCTTGGGTACATCTTTTGAAGTGAAACAAAGACAAAAGTGACCATAACCGTTCTCTCTCTCACAGACACACACACACACGCACGTACATATCCTGATTATATATACGCTACCAGTCTATCCCACACAAACACACATACACACACAGAATCACTAAAGCCGTCGTTGTAAGAGGACTTTTTCAGAGCTGTGAGGGTCGTCTCTGGTGTGCCTCACCCCCTGAAATAAGTACAAAAATGTGACAAGTTGGGCTACACTGCTGTCAGCCTGCGTCACACACAATCTATTTATACTGGACACACACAACTGCTGTTCAATCTACAGTTACATAGCACTGCGGCAGGACCCCCACATTTACCCTCACACACACTCACACACACACACACTCACACACACACACACACACACACACACACTCACACACACACACACACACACACACACACACACACACACTCACACACACACAAACTGACACCTGTGTTTCCAAGGAATACCTCCATACAATGTCTCTGCAGTGCAAGGCCACTTATGTACACTTGACATAAGCAATCACATAATCTGACAGCCTGGACAATGATAAAGTTGCCATGGCGACATTGTTTTTTTTTTCAGTCCTTACAAAACAGTCCACTTGCATTTCAATTTAGAGAGGGAGCGGTAATTTGTAAATTAGGTGAAGTGATGTGTGTCAGCAGAATAGGCGAATAGATAAGATTTTCTTACCGCATTCAAAGTAAAAAAAAAAAAGTTTAGAATATTCATGAGTGAAGAGCTTAATGCGGGAAACTTGAACTGGCCAAGTGGTGTGAGTAGAAATGATTTAGAAGAGTTTCTGACATGGCTAAGACTGTGTAGAGAGAGAGAGAGAGAGAGAGAGAGAGTTAGTGTGTGTGTGTGTGTGTGTGTAAATTAAGCTCCAAGAATGGAATTCATAGACTAAAGACTGTAGACATGACCTTGGGTAGTACAGGGGCACAGAGAGTCACTTGTACATTGTAACGCGGAGTAAATATATAGTAAATATCCCATCTAATACGTAGAGTGTGATCCTTAGACCAAACCAGACACTGTATGTGTAAAGCACGTGTACTGCCTGTGTGTGTACATGTGAGGTGTTGCGAATTTGTCCGAATATATTGCGAGTGTATAGATAGCCGTTTTAACACAGATATCAGCGCATGTGATTATGTGTGCGCGCGTACATATCCAAGTGTAACCTGATCGGCAGGAAGATATTGAGTTAAATGTCACTAAGCCGACGTGAGGCTTGTGGGCCCGCCCATTTTACCCTGACGGGTCAAGGGTCAAAGTACAGAAAAGAAGCTAGGTCAGAACAGGAGGCTTAGGGGTAGAGGAGAGAGAGAGAGAGAGAGAGAGAGGGGGGCACAGAGGAGAGGCGGAATAGTGAGCGTGAAAGAAATAGAATAACCCCCTCTTTTCAGCCACCTTCCGTTCTCTCTTTTCTTTCTTTCCGGTGAATTCCAGTAATGTGAATGAAGGACTGTAGAAAGCTTAAATGAACCGCTCATATATATAAAAAAAAACTTCCATGTGAGAATACAGTGTATATGTGTGTTTGCGTATGTGTGTGTATATGTGTGTTTGCGTGTGTGTGTGTATATGTGTGTTTGCGTGTGTGTGTGTGCGCGCGTGTGAGAGAGAGTGAGACAGAGAAAGAAAGAGAGAAAGAGGGAAAGAGGGTGAGAGAGAGAGAGAGAGAGAAAGAGAGAGAGAGAGTGGTGTGAGTCTGTTGTGAATGAGGTTGTAATGTCAGTAAAATCTTCAGTTTGTCACTGAGAACATTACGAGTCTGTCTGAGGGCTCTTCAGATCTCTCTGCGTCATCCCACGATGCCCCTCTCTAATTTACCTCCGCCAACTGGAAGACAAGAGTGATAGATCTTCCCTTTCTTTCTGTTGAGTGACTAAACAGTTTGCTCACACTTCTTTCTCCCTTGTCCTCTCTCTCCCTTGCCCTTTATTTCTCTCTCTCTCTCTTTCTCTCTGTGACTAGTTAATAGATGTGTTAATCCCTTTCACACTAAGGGCAAGCGGAGAGTCCTTACGTAGGCTTATGCTCAGACACATTCTGTACTCATGCCACACACACACATTACACACACATTACACACATTACACACACACACACACACACACACATTACACACATTACACACACACACACACACACACACATTACACACACATTACACACATTACACACATTACACACACACACACATTACACACACACACACACACACACACATTACACACACACACACATACAGAGTTTACAGCTGCTCTTTTTGCTTCTCTCACTCTGTCTCTGTGTCTCATGCACACACACACACACACACATAAATCTTTCCTCATGCATATGGTAGAATTGAACTTTTGATTGATTGGTATCATACATTTCCTTTTATCACCCTCCCACCTCCTTCCATTCGACCCCAGCACGACCCTTGTGTTCATCACACATCCATGAAAACTTAACTGCGCCCCCCCCCCTCGCTGACCCCCAACGACAGTCTTCCACTTACCGCGTTCAGCCACCCCCTTCTACTGACCACGCATGTTCCAAAAACAGTGCCCATTTTCAGCCCTGGATTTCCAAGCTGTCCTCCTTCACAGCTGTCACCTCATTCCTCCAATCGGCTGCCTTAGAACTATTCCCCAAGCTCCGCCTCTTTCCTCCATATCTGTCCACTCTCAACCAATGGTGGGGAATACTTAGGGAGTGTTCCCACCAATGGGGGTTTTATAGTGTCTTTATAAAACTGTACGAAGATGAGTGGCATTTTGCACTTTCTGTCAGTCCAGCGCTCCTGAGGGAGGAGAGGAGAGAGAGAGTAGAGAGAGGGGAGAGAGAGAGAGAGAGAGAGAGAGAAAGAGAGGGGGTCATCTGTAACTTCCCAATCCCACACTTTCACAAAGTGGTGGTGGGTTACACTTTTTTATTATCCTAGTTTTGCTTTGTCTGTTGCTTCTTTTGTTACTTTTTTGCTTCTCTCGTTACTTCTGTTACTTTTTTTTTAAATTATTTATTATTATCTCAAACATATTACAAATCCTAGAAAAATTCCGCTAGAGATTCATCCTTTCTTTTCTTTTCTTTCCTTTCCTGAAGTCTCCCCTTGAGCAAAGAGGATGGAGAACGCACACACGAAGGAGCCGGCAGAATGCCTGTCCTACTTCAGTGTGAGCGAGAGCACAGGTCTCACACCAGACCAGGTCAAGAACAACCTGGAAAAATACGGCTACAATGGTAAGACACGCTCAGCTGGGTGAATAGATGGATGGATGGATGGATGGATTGGGAGGTGTGGGCGGAAAAAACGGGGACCCAGACCAAAATGGATGGAGAAGGAGATGGAGGTTAGATTCAAAGGTCAAAGTTGATGTCCAATGTGTTGAGTTGAAGAAGAAAAGGAAAGAATGTTGTGCTTTAGCGCTTTAGAGAAATGTGCGGAGATGAATGAACAAGAGAGGTGTGGTTGAGAGGCACTTAAGAGAAGGACTTGACTGACTGCCATACGATGAGAACAAGTACGAGAGAAGAAGTTGTAAATTAGGTGAAGTGATGTGTGTCAGCAGAGTTGGTGAAGAGATAAGATTTTCTTACTTCGTTCAAAGTAAAAAAAAAATTGTGCAGAGAAAAGAAAGAAAGAAAGAAAGAAAGAAAGCAAAAAAGGAAGAAAGAAAGAAAGAAAGAAAGAAAGAAAGAAAGAAAGAAAGAAAGAAAGAAAGAAAAAGGGAAGATTGAGATGAGGAGAAAATGAAGGGGAGAGACAGAACGATAAACTTGTGGAAGAGTTAAGTCAAAGCGCCGTAAAGGCTGAACTCTCCAACAGAGACAGCCGGACTTGGGAGGTTGTGCACCGGCGGAGTGTAACACTAAGATACTAGTGAGGAACAAGAGATACAAGAATTTCTAACTTTGAGTCTCTTTGTGACTGCAGTGCTGATCTTCCAGCTTTAAAATAAAAGCCTTCTGATAAATTTCCTGAAATAACAGCCCAAAAAAAAAACAACAAACCACTTCAGCAAAACATAAACTTCAGCACTGTGTGTAAATGTCAGTGCAGGTCTGTACTGATACATTAGCACTGAGTTCTAACAAGACACATTATTGTAAGTAATGTTTGAGTTCTCTAAAGGAGCGAGGGAGTGAGCGACAGCCCAAAGGGACGGAGGAGGACATGTTGAGTCCACTATGACAGGTGGACTGAAGGTTAAATGAAGGGCAGTTGGTTGCTAAGATTATTCCGTCTGTGACATGAGGCGGGATAGAAAACCTCACAATTACATAGTGTTGTTTCATTTGGAACGGTCACTGAAACCTAAGTGCTTTGGTTAATAAACTTTACTTACTGTCGACGGCACG